>NC_051180.1:149374464-149409521 GCF_013339695.2 Rhipicephalus sanguineus
AGATCACGTTTGTCAAGAGACTGGCCAAGAAAGTAATAATAATATCTGGGGTTTAACGTCCAAAAACCACGATATGATTATGAGAGACGCCGTAGTGGAGGGCTCCGGAAATTTCGACCACCTGGGGTTCTTTAACGTGCACCTAAATCTGAGTACACGGGCCTCAAACATTTTCGCCTCGATCTAAAATGCAGCCGCCGCGGCCGGGATTCGATCCCGCGACCTTCGGGTCAGCAGTCGAGCGCCATAACCACTAGACCACCGTGGCGGGGCTGGCCAAGAAAGCCGCCGTTGTGGCGACGGTAATACCCAGATGGTACGTCCGGTGTGATTGTTCCAAATGCGACGCAAAGAGCCATATTGTGAACGCAGAACTACATTTGGAACGCGGCTCGAGCTTCCAATAGCAGAACCTCCAGGGCCTGTGGCAAAGCAGAGCTTGTTTGACACGCAACATGAAAGCGAAGTTTTTTTAAAGGACTGACTGCACACCTGAACGAAGCATCATGACTTGCTTTTTTCGCTATATATGTTTTTGTGTGCCTGTACGTGTTATTTGTGTGCGCATGATAACAAAAAAGTGCATTCGACGTATATTTACATTTGCAGTTAGATATGCTAAAGTATTCTGTTCAGCTTGCAAAGCTTAATTTCAGTGGCACTTTTCGTTTCTCGGGGGCAGCGAGATATATTTTTCTCTGGTCTTAAGATATCCTTAGAACGCAACACAGAACTTGAATACGTAATATAGTGAAACACCACAACAAACACGAGCGCTTCATGTATTGGCTTCGTGATAGCGGCGGCTATATGGGCTAGTTCGTATATCGTGCTTCTGTATGCGCAGGACACAAAAAAAGACAAAAATAGACACGTAGATACACGCAGTGGCTTAGTGTGTTTGCGCATACAAAGCCAGTTTGCCTACCAACCTTATGACTATAATTTTGTCGTAAAGTACCGTAGTGTCATTCGAAATAGAGAAAGAGGGGTCGGTAATTATTAGCAAGGCTTTCGTTAGGGAAACAACATCATAGGTTGCACCACATATTCTACCACGTATCACCCCCATTAACTTATTGTCAACTCTAGTTGTTGTAGGGCTCGTGGAAGGTGCAAGCAACGTTGGTATAAACCTTATATAGAGCGGATAACCGAAGAGGCTGCAAATATCCTAGTGATAGTAAGCATCTATCGCTCGTATATAGTGCGAAAATTGCCAGAAGACCATAGTTTGGTAATAATTTTCCAATGAAATATTTTACCTTCAGAGTTAACACCATAACGTGCTTGTTTAAGTCATAAGGTGGCTCCTCCACTCGTTAAGGGCGAAATCTCTGTTTTGTGCTACCAGGGAAGAGGCGAAACTTTGTTATCGGTTAAAAACACACATATTTGCACCGTGTAAAAGCGAAGATATAACAATTTACATTTCATTCCTTATTAACACATCAGTCACAATATTTTGAGTATACTGCCGCAGACGATCGCCATATTTAGCAAAACTGAAAACTTCGTTCTTTTAAATGAATCCTGAACCACGCCTCAGGCTTGGTGAATAAAATACATACAACGCAGAGCCAACGCTGCTGTGCACAGCTTAAACATATATCGGGAATGGCGTTTGGATCAGATGCGCTTCTTCACAACGCTCTATGATGGGCTAAGATTACACAGAAGCAACACTAGCGCGCAGCGGAATAATACGGGGAGAGAACGATCGCGTTTGATGACGCGCGCTCAAGGGATGACAGGCGCGTGACGCAGCTTCTTTCCCCCTTGTCATCCCTCCCTGTGACAAAGACAGTTTCATTGCTTACACTATGTCGATAATGTTTCGGACAAACATGGCAGTTTGCTTTAAAATAGAAGAAGGTGGGTCAGTGATTATTAGCAAATCTTTGATTAGGCAACCAATGTGATAGGCTGCACCGCAAAATCTACAATGTATCACCCCTATGTACTCGTTTTCATGCCGAATTGTTGGAGGGCTCGGAGAAGCTACTACTAACGATGGTACGAACCTTAGGGAATCTTGAACAGATAATAAGGAAAAAGACCGTAGTTATCCTAAAGATATTGCAGATCTATCGGTGATTGTGGTAGTATTCAATTTTGTACTGTTTGCTTGGGAACGTAGACTAAAAGATTAGGAAATAACTTCTGCGATATGTGTAAAAAGAGCGATTTTATTATGAGGCGCGCCATAGACGCTGGGGGGACTGTACATTAATTTCTACCACTTGGACTTCTTTAACGTGTACCAAAATCTAAACACACGGAGTGTTCTTGTATCTAGTGTCCTTCCAAATGCAGCAGCTATTGCTCGCGATCAAAGCCACGCCCTCGAAATAAGCAGCGATACCCCGTATAAGCTAAGCTGCCAAGGTGGGCAGAACGGACAACACGGAAAATACACCCAGCTGTTAATGTGCGTGCAACACAACACGTTGGTAAACGAATTTTCAAGGCGAAATAGTGCGCCTAAAATTTACAAATCGAGCTTCCACATCTATTTCTCATGTTCAAGTAAGCCGACGTGTTATCGGCCTTTTCACTGCCTTTTGAGCGGGGCCACTGAAATTAACCGCTCTGCTCGCGACACGCAAGGTCACCCACGTGATCAAATATAGACACGCCCATGCCACGGCGCTGCTCGGAGAGGTCCTGAATAATGCACTACTATGCTTCATCAACATGCACCAGCGGAAGAATGATACAGACGCCCTATACAGGTCAGGCGGGCCCTGCGGCTACTCCACTAACGAAGTGTAACGACACCGGCCGCTTGGCATGCCAGGAAAACAAGCGGCACCTTTAATTATGAGTGAAGCGCGCCCTTTTCACATTTAGTATGTCCTGCTCCCAGCAATCCGTTCCAGTAGCCCACGCTAGCTTCAGAATCAGGGATAAATTTTAAGAAATCGAATGCGTTCGTGCCACACCGTGGTAAGTCGTTTATCAGCTGTATTTGCGCTTTGGCAGGGTGCTTGTTAGGGTGGGTGTGTATCTGAAAACTTTGCCAAAAAAAGGTATTTACGCTCAGATGTGGGCAGACTTTTTTTCAAGACCGATCGACCAATGAGGCATACAAGGCCTTCGCCTTAATAAAGTATCCGATAAATTAAATATCGTGGAAACGTGTTTCCGCTAGTGCAGTAGAAACTGTTTTGCAACACGCATTGGAATTTCTAACTTAATGTAGCCTCAAGGTAGGTCACCACCTCCTAGAAAAAAAAATTTACAGTTGTAGTCCAAAAGTTATGATTTTGTTGTGTAGGGCTTAGGTAAATTTAAAGTTTAAAATTGATCAAATTGCTAAAAATGGAAAAAATAACATTTATAAAAATCAAAATGTGCCAAATTGTGCATATCGCGCCAACAGTCATAAATATAATATGGTCGGTGAGATTCAAACGCGACTTGGCAAGTACTTAGTGAGGACAGTATCCCGTGCATCTAACCTCCACGATCACCACATCCCTAAGCTAAGGGGCGTTATCATAAAAATACTGAATAAATACATATTGAGCAGGTTTGTTTGGCACAGAATTGGTTATAGCAGAAAAAGTTACCTCTCGTTTAAAATGATTCTGCTCGAATACACACTTACACACATGAAGAAATAGCTCGCGAAATTTTGTGTGACAATATTTATTAGAAGGAAAATTACCACTGTTCGCGCTTGGCGCTGTCCCTCCTCAAGGCTTCCTTCAATGGCTTCGCGGTGCCGGGCATCCCCTTGCCTCTGGTATCGCCTTCTTCAAGCTTCGCCGATGAAGATGTGCTGGTCAAGTTTCATCGCTCCCAGCCAATTTCGTACCAGCAGCCAAGACTGACTGCAACACCTGATTTCATCTGGCAAACAAAGCCTACGAGCGTTACACAATCCGATGGGCGGACATTTAAGCAGCAGTTCACGGCTGAGCGCCTGGGGCACGACATCGCTTTGGCTATGTTCTCACACCCGTTCTACGCACAGGTCTTGGCGCTGTCCCTCCTCAAGGCTTCCTTCAATGGCTTCGCGGTGCCGGGCATCCCCTTGCCTCTGGTATCGCCTTCTTCAAGCTTCGCCGATGAAGATGTGCTGGTCAAGTTTCATCGCTCCCAGCCAATTTCGTACCAGCAGCCAAGACTGACTGCAACACCTGATTTCATCTGGCAACCAAAGCCTACGAGCGTTACACAATCCGAGGGGCGGACATTTAAGCAGCAGTTCACGGCTGAGCGCCTGGGGCACGACATCGCTTTGGCTATGTTCTCACACCCGTTCTACGCACAGGTCAGTTACCTTCAACCCGCTAAATGTTATCGTAGTTCTAATCGTTTTTTGGTAGCGATGTCGTGCCCCACCAACTTCACATGTGTTTTGCGAAAATGCGTTGTGGGGTTCATTTCTGCTTTTGTTGCTTTATCGAGTGTTCTGTTAATGCTCTCTGGAGATGTCGAGAGTAACCCTGGCCCAAGAACCAATGCAGCACCTACAGGTTCTGACAGTGCCAAAATCGCTGAAATTCATGAAGTCGTTAAAATCTTGGAATCGAATCAAACGAGGTTCCTTCAGGAAATACAAGTTGTTAAAGAACAACAAAATGTACTGACAGCGTCAGTGCAAGCCCTTGTCAGCAGGGTGAATATTCTGGAAAGCGATATGCACACTCTTAAACAAAGTGATACAAACAAGTGCAGCCTCCGCTCCGGGCGCTCTTGATGCCCTTCGTCATGATATGGTGCAGCTTAGGGCGTCGCTTGATAGCGAGAGAACAGATCCAGAAGAAACAACCTGATTATTTTTGGCCTGGTTGACTCAGCCAATGAGACATGGTCGGAGTCGGAGGAGAAAGTATTATCTTTCTGCCAAACGCAACTGGGTGAACAGATTACTACAGAAAGTATCGAACGCGCTCATCGACTTGGTAAATTTCACGAAAAGAAAAACCGACCTGTCATTATTAGGTTTGTTAACTTCAAGGATAAGGAACGCATCCTATCTCGTGGTATTAAGCTTAAGGGTACTAACTTTGCAATACGTGAGGATTTCAGCCCTGATATCAGGCTTGCGCGATCTAAACTTGTAAAACATGCAAAAACACTAAATTGCTCTTTCAGACTTCGATACGATAGGCTACTCGTTGATAAAAAGTGCTACGTGTATGACGGCGTGCAGGATATTGTGGTTGAATCGAAAAAATAGCAAAAGGGGCGGTGCCCGAGCAAATTGCCCTCAAAGCAATGTGTTGGCGGGGAAGGTTCTGTTCATCCAATTTCAGAGCTTACCATTTTGGTCGTGAACTGCAGAAGCATAAAAAATAAGACTGATGAATTTGCTTCTCTGACCTCTACTGTCAAACCTAACGTGGTTATAGGCACGGAGTCTTGGCTCGAGGAATCGGTTGGTAACTCAGAATTTTTCCACCTGATTTTCACGTCTACCGTTCCGATCGCAATGCGCATGGCGGTGGCGTCTTTCTTCTTGTTGATTCGTGCCTGCAATCGTCCTCCTGTGTTAACCCCAACTGGTTGTTCCGAATCGGTTTGGTGCAATATCCAATTTAAAACAGGACAGTCACTGACCGTTGTTCTTTTTACCGTTCCCCCGCTAACACATCGCCCGAGTCTTTCACATCCCTTTCCGAGTTTATATCTACAATAATAATGATTATTTGATAGGCGGTGATTTCAATATGCCTGATGTGAGGTGGGCGGACAATAAACCAGTCCTTGGTAATTCATCTGCTCTATCTATGGCATTTCTTGAGGCAATCGTTGTGAATGACATTTATCAGTTTGTTACTCAACCTACTAGGTGTGGCCATAATAGCTCCTCTGTTTTGGATCTGCTTTTTCTAACCAGCCATCACTTGTGTCCTCATAACAGCGTAATTCCTGGTATCAGTGACCATGACTGTGTCGTGGCCCATGTTCAAATCGTTCCCTTCACATGTGTGCATGATCGGCCAAGGAAGATATATTACTTTGATAAAGGAAATTATGCTTCATTATCTAATGAGCTTGCGGTATTCCTGCAGGAATTTAATCATTTAGCACAATCCGCAGATTGCAACACCCTATGGGATACATTTGCTTCACACTAAAGCAGTTGGTTGACAAACATGTTCCAACTAAACAGTTATCTGCCAAAAAAACGTAGTGATAAACCTTGGGTTACTCTGGAAGTCAAGCGAATTATTAACAAGAGACATCGTCTCCTGAATGCTTATCGAAAACAGCGCAACCCTGACGTAATTGTGATGCTAAAGACGCTTGGGAAAGATATAAAAATAAAAAACAAGATTGCCAAGGAAAAATACTTCCTAGCATTAGGCCCAAAGTTACAAAATAACCCGAATGAAATGTGGGAAGTGCTTAAAATCGATTAGCAAAGAATCAGTGGGCATCCCGTGCTTAAACTACGGCGGTGTACTTCTAACTGATGACATCGATAAAGCTTCTTCCTTCAATCGCTATTTCCAGTCTTCCTTCACACCCCCTGTCACACTGAATTACCGCGTATTCCCGACAATGTGTTTCAACCTATGCCGGAGCTGTTCGTAACGCATGGTGGTATACTTAAGCTACTTGACAATATAAATGTTTCTTCTGCAAGTGGCCCTGACGGTATACCCTCTTATGTGTTGAGGGCTTGTTCCGACTATAATTGCCCACTACCTCGTTATCATCTTTCAGAAATCATTGCGTACTTGTTGCTTACCCAGGGAATGGAAAGTTGCGAACGTGGTTCCGATCCATAAAGCGGCCCAAAAAATATTGTCTCCAACTATAGGCCAATTTCTCTAACGAGTGTATGTAGTAAAACAATGGAACACATAGTTTACAGCGCCGTAATGAAACATCTAGAAAATAACAATTTTTTTACCGAATTTCAGCACGGCTTTAGATCTGGCCTTTCTTGTTCGACACAGCTCCTTAGAATTCAGTCACTGACCTTTTTCATTCATTTGATCTTGGTGTACAGACTGACTGTATATTCTAGACTTTAGAAAAGCATTTGATTCCGTTTCCCATGTCTTGCTGTTACATAAACTTTCATCGCTCGGTATTACTCCTGCATTGGTTGATTGGATTAAGTGTTATCTACAAGATCGCATGCAACGTGTAGTAATTAATGGCTCCCAATCTGAATACGTTACTGTTACTTCGGGAGTCCCTCAGGGATCTGTTTGGGGCCTCTGTTGTTTCTAGTGTACATCAATGATATTGCTCGAGATGTTTCATGCAAAGTACGCCTGTATGCAGATGATTGTGTGATTTACCATTGCATTCGATCTGTCTCTGACCATGAGTACTTGCAACACAATTTAGATAGTATCATGCACTGGTGTGTTAGGTGGCGTATGTCTCTGAACCCTAGTAGTGTCAATGCGTCTCCTTCACTCGTAAACACGATCCATACCTGTTTGATTACACATTAGACTCTGTCCAGCTAACGCGAGCAACTGATTATAAATACCTTGGTGTACATTTTTCATCAAATCTTACTTGGACTAAACACGTTGAGTATGTTACAGCGAAATCCTGTAGAATGTTAAATTTTGTTAAACGAAACTTCCGCTTAGCTCCTCCCAAAATCAGAGAATTACTTTATTTTTCGAACGTCAGACCTATGTTAGAGTATGCCTGTGTGGCTTGGGACCCGCAGAGTAAAACCCTATGTAATATGCTCGAGCTGGTACAAAACCGTGCAGCCCGTTTTGTCAGTTCTAACTATGACTTCACGTTTAGTGTTACTGCAATAAAGGATTAGGTTGGGTGGGAACTACTAATTACACGTAGAACAAAATATAGAGATTAGAAATTGCTTTTCAAATCTTTCATGGCTTGGTCAAAATAGATAAAGAATCTTACATTTTACCTCCCCATTTCTGTCTCACAGAAGTGATCACCCTCTAAAACTAAGAGAAGAGAATTTTTGCAGAACAAACGTATACCAATACTCGTTTTTTCCACACACAATCTCCCGTGGAATCAGCTTCCACAGGAAATTGTGACTGTCGCACTGAAATTCGTTCAGAGATATACTGTTACGCTCATAGTTTTCTTCTTTTTTTTCCCCCTTTTTGTTTGTAGATCTGTTTTCATAGTATCCATTTATGTGAGCATACTGCTACCCTGTGTATCCCCACAAACACCCCCTGAACTAATGCTTCGGGCGCCGCTTGCAGTTTTGGCTACTTTAAATGAAATAAATAAAATAAACTGTAAAATGCAAAAAATCACGTTTTCAGAAAAATGGCTTTAAATATTTGAACTGGATGTCCATGTAATCAAGAGACATTCAATACATCTGAAATTCACCAGGCTCTTACCTTGGACCCTCCTTTGAAGTGGTACAGTCTCCTTTTGAGCGAGCTGAAGCACATACTTTTTATCTAGCTCATTTTGCGTCTCCAGTTGGCTCTCATCAACGTGCTCTACAGCAGGTCCATACTTGGTATACTGATTGCCCAACTTGCGCTAACGCTTCTTTCTCGTCCAATACTTCGCCATATTTCATGGAGTACTATAACATTCTCTTTGAAAGGCCAAAGCTAAGTCCAAGAGCTGGAAAGGACCAAATTCGGCGATTTTTTGAGGTCAGTAGATCGCAATGGAACTCACTGGCACGTTCCCTTGCACATTTCTGTCATTCATGCCAAATTATAGGCATTGGGCGAAACGTAGATTGTTTACAAATGATATTCTAGACTGTCTCCAAACGCCCACCTGACTTTCTACAATTATTGGCAGCATTGTTTATGTTACATCACTTAGGGCAAGGCGACGGGAGTGACGCAGTCGAGGGTGCGTCGACAGCGTCTGCTGTGCTGTCCACAAGCCGACGGTGTTTAGCCAGCGGCCACCGCTTCGCTGGTTTGGCAGTAGCGCATTTCAGTTCCCCTGTGGATAGGCGGGCGATGGGTGGTAGGTGGTGTTGCGCTGTGGGTTGCACATATCACTCACGAACAAGTCTCAGAGAGACAACTTTGCAAGTTACAGTGCTCTCCACGAGAAGTGTATCAGTAGCTATTAGGCACGACGGCTGGTTACCGAGCAAATGGCCATGCGTGTGTTCTGATCATCTCTCGCCGGATTCCATGAACGATAGCGTTCACTTGATGGAAGCTTTTGAGCTGCGAAAGCCGCATTTTTAGAGGCGCTTGAAGGCGGACGTCATGTCGACAGGGCTCAGCCAGGCGAGCCGGCCGCCACCAGCATGAGGAAAACCATCAAAAGAAAAGCGGAAATACATACGTGAAAGAAGCAAGTAAGAAGCACAAAAGGGAGAACGCAGGGAGGCTAACCTGACAGCAGTCCGGTTGGCTACCCTACGCCGCGAAAAGGGAAAGGGGAGCGGAATGATGGGAGAGACAGAGAGCAATAAATGCGATTGACACGTATGTGGTGATGAGACTGTGCAATAGTCCAGAAGCGTTCAGAAAGGCCCCTAGTCCATACAAAGCGCAAAAGTTCTTTAAGTGCCCTGTGGGCCGACGAGCGATGGGGACGGTGCTCCAGCAGCATCTGCATGGAGAGCGGCCGATCGTCCAATCGTCGCATACCATCGGAAAGCGTTCGTCTTCAGAGGCAAATCGACGGCATCGGCATAACAGATGATCGATGTCCTTTTTCAGTGCTGCTGACCTCGCCTGCCGCACTGTCGGTCACTCCAATTATTGTTCTGTATGCCTTCGTGAACGCAATTCCCAACCAACGCCGACAAAGAAACGTAGCTTCACGTCGACGAAGTCCGGATGTAGGTTCGAGTTCCAGCGTTGGGTTTATTTGGTGGAGTGACTTGGCGTGTTCCACTTCGCCAAACAGATATTACGGCTCGGTGTCGAAGCGGCTTGCAGCGTCGTTCTAGAAAGGGGATTGGAACGGTAGTCTCGTCCTTGATGGGATATGCGATCTGCCTTGCCTGGGAACCTTGCCACTGATGCCGCAGCAAGGCCCGGGTAGCCACTGAAAGTCAACCTCGGGGACATCTTGATATATATATATATATATATAACACTCGAAGGTTGAATGCCACCATATATACCCATAAAGTGGACGGGAGGGATTGACCGCCGCCGTAGCTCGTATATGTATATGTATATATATATATATATATATATATATATATATATATATATATATATATATGTTCTGAAAGACTTCGTACTACAATATAGGAAACAAATATTATTTTGCCCTGACAGTTTCGGCTGGAGGACCAGCCTACTTCAAAGGATGTAAGTGAAATTTCACTTATATCCTTTGAAGAAGGCTGGTCCTCCAGCCGAAACTGTCAGGGCAAAATAAATATGTTTGCTATATTGTAGTACGAAGACTTTCACAATTTTTATTACGGTAGCCAGAAGTTCTCGTTCTCAATGTATATATATATATATACATTGTTTCTGAATTTTTCTCTCCTATCTACCGAATGGAAAGGGGTCGCGTCGCCGAGACATGGTACCAACTCCATCATTTTATTCATTTATTTGAATATATAATGTACAGAAGGAGTGGGAAAGAGAAGTGAGGGTCAGGAGGAGGGAAATATGCACGTTGTAAAGCATACCATAGCCGTGTATAGTGGTCATGTCCAAAGCTTTGATTTACGACCCTCATTGACAGAATTACAACCAGACACACAGACGGACGCTCAGAAAAGGAAGTGGGATGAGGAGGACTGATGTATGGATTAGGAAGGTAGAAAGTAGCAGAGGGAAAAGAAGAGGGTAGAGGGCGCCACTCCGCATCGCAAATCAAGGTTGACCGTTTCCCACCATGGACGCCGACAGGCTGCAAGTTTGGAACGCCAGCGTCAACCGCGGGCAGGCGAATCACTGCTCCGCACTTCCTACAGCTTTCACGTTGAGTGCAACTGAATAAATTTTTACGAGTGGACTCCACAGCCGTATATCTATAAGGCGTTTACTGAAGAAACAACAAGAAGGAATTGCTTGTGAGCGCACAGTGGGTAATGTAACATTGGTCCCTCATAACTACACGCCGACGCAAGGTGAAGACGACTTTAAGAACAGCCAGCAGCAATAACTGCTCGGCTAAGACTTTTTAATCTAATGTAAACCAGAGAGCCGATAGACAAAAGCGTACTTTGCAGTGCAAGTTACAATTCCGGTTTTTATGCAACTGCTAGTCCACTTCTCTGCTCTTGGTGATTTAGCAGCTTTTTTTTTCCAATTGATGAACCACATTTACGACTTCTACATAGTGGTGCGAATACATGAGGAAAACAACTCAGAAGCGCAAAAAAAAAAGAAACCGAAGAAGCACAAGAAAGCATAACCGGACAGGACGAGTGTTGTTCTTTCTGGCTTATTCTTGTGTTCTTTTGCGCTTCCAAGTAACATAATGGAACCTTGCAATCTCGCTCCAGTATCAGTTCGTTTAGACAATTCTAATTACCACTTACTATCTAAAATATTTACATTAGCGAAAAGCGTGGAAAAGGTAGCGATTCTCGATAAAGTTAGCATCTCGATCTGTAAGCTTTTGACTAATTTTGTGATAAGACTGCATGCATTGGGGGGCGAAAAACACCAAAGCCTGAAGACTACGTACGTCCAAGTAAGATGCTAAATATTTATCCAAAAGACAATCAGTATAAGCAGAAGCTAGCATATTCTTTTCGCTTGAAACGCGCAGAATCTCTGTAAAACAAACAGAATTCTATTCAATACCTTGACAATCATGTCAAGGGGGCGAGATGACATTTGAAAGCGCAAGCAAAAGCTGCCTATATCGTTAATGTTCGCTATCTATGCTATCATTTCGAGGCAGCATGAGTACAACCAAGCTCTTTCCAGCAAGGTAAGTACGCGAAGTCTATTTATTACTTTTCACCCTGTCATTGCACTATTTCACATAGCCGATCACGACCGACACGAAACGCACCAGAGACGAGAAAAACATTTCATGGTCATCACCGATAAAACCAGGAGCCCCAGTAGGCATGCCATCAAAATATTAAGTAAAACAAATTCCTTAAGTTCACAGTTTTTAAACACTTTTTTTTATTCAGGCGCCTGCTCTATAATCGGTTGTTACACAGGAGCGTGAGAACGCGTCCAGCGTATACAAGCAAAGTATACAATAGTATGCAGCTCACACACCTAGTCGGTTTCATAATAGGAGGCCATCTTGGAAAGAAAAGGTAAAGCAGTTTCTTGGACAACCGCAGCTACGTGACGTTATTTTTTGATGAGGTCTGCGCTATTTTCAGACCAGCGCTACGCCAGCTAGTGCTATGAGATCAATAACAAATCTTTACAATGGTGATTTGAGATGCTCTGTTGCTCGAAGCCGTATGGGAACCTTTGCCTGCTTTTTTGTTATCGATCATTTCGTCGTGCCAGTTACGCCGGCAGAGAAGACGAACTTGTAACTCGGTGCGACGATAAAATCGCGTGAGTTCATGTCATTCTCGAGCGGAGGTTTCAGCAATCGATAATGCGACTCATGAAGCACGTAATCAGGCCGCGGGTGGGCGGACGTCCGAGAAAACAGTCTAGAGAAAAAGGGAACAGGCAGTTCCTATTAATGGTAAGCGGTTGTAACGAGGACGAGGTACTTTGTTCAGTTGCATTGCCTATATGGGCGCTACCCATTTATCATGTTCGCAGCTACCTAGTGGGCTTCTCTTTTCAAACACATTAACCTCTACAGATTTATTTTTTTATTTTATATATTTCTATACCTTCAAAGCTCGAATACACTATACAAGACAGTGGGTAACAATATACACAAGAACAAAAAAAATCCAGACCTGCGCGGAAAGCGCCTCACAGTCACAGCGAATGCAGGAAGAGCGGCATTTCTTGAGCCCGTTATAAGGCTCTTTTAGCTGAACGTCGCTTACGCTCAGCCCCTCGCAGAGGTAGCGTCCCGAGAGAGTGCAGGAACTGCATAGATATTGTTTTTTAGGGGCGAAGCTCCCTATAGCATCACCTGGTCGGTCGTCGCTCCATGCGGCGTGCCCCCGCCGTTGCGTCTCCCGTATCATTCAATAGATGGCGCTGTCCCATAGAGATGCATGCAAACTGCAGTTGGGTGACAATATACTAGATGGCGCTGTCCCATATAGATGTGCAATATGTGTGCAAAAAAAAGAAAAAAAAATCAGCGGCACCCTGAACGCTAGATGGCGTGCAGTAATCGAAGAGGCGTATCGCTTTGATTACTGCTGGGCGAAACCACTGAACATTTCACGGTGTAACCATGATTGCTTCAGGAGCTTCGCCCAAGCTCTTCATCATTCACCCGTTGATATGCTGTAATTTTTTGACGACCGCATCTTGCCGAGACGCACGAGCTTAGCTGCAAAACGACGGCGAAACCAAGTGGACGCACCTTTACGCTCCGGTCAGTTGGCTTCACGAGCGGAGCGAGAGATGCGGTCCACGTTCCGCCGGTAGCACGATCGTTCTGCGCATGCGTACTACAGTTCTTTCAACATGTTTGTGTGTTGAGTCACGCGCACTACAGTTCCTTTTACTCGTTCGTGTGCATTCGCCGGTCTGACCGGAGCGCACCGTAAATGCTCAGCTAAAGGTGCCTATATAAACTCTTTTGGGGCTACTAATACAAGTACACTAGCAAGGTACCCATTGCGCCATAAATCATTATTTTTGTGAAAGTTGGGAAGCACCCACCACGAAATTATTCGTCATTCTGCGGAGAAGCGAGGGTACTATCTGTAAGCCATTATGTGCACTTTGTTGATGCGACGGTTTGATGACGATGAATTATGGCTGATCCCTTTGTAATGGGTTGGAAGCTTTAAACGACCCACTATTTACGCAATTCTCATTCTGTGACGCCCGGTCGTTATTTCAACCTCCCACCACGCTTTATAACATATGATAACGTGAGAAGAGAGAGAGGGAAAAACTTTATCAAGACCGTGAGGAAATGGATCATGGGGGCCTTATGGGCTTCCTTGGCAACCAATGGACGTGCACTGGCGCGGAACCCACTAGGCTATAAATCATCATAATTTTGTGAAGTAGGGAAGCAGCAACTATGCAATTTTTCGTCATTCTGCGGAGAACCGTAGTACCTGCTAACACCTGTAAGGCATTATGGGCACTTAGTTGATGCTGTGGCTAACGACGATGAAGAATTATGGCAGAGCCCTTGTAATGGGTTGGAAGCATTCAACAACCCACTCGTCGCACAGTTCGCATTGTGTGACGCCTGGTTACAGAATTCACGCTGTGTGACGCCTGGTTGTTATTTTACTCTTTTACCACACTACATTACATATGTTAATATGGTTCCTTCCCGACATGACGCCTGTATAGCGTCTTTTTGCAAAGCAGTTTCAAGCACAGCATGGCTCTGAGGTAGAATCTTGGGCTACCACGCACAGTGCTGAGGTTCGAACCTCGTTCCTGCTGGATATTTGTTTTGTTATTTTGTTTTTTTTTCTTATTCGCGCGATAGTGGTTACGGACACCGGCGGCGGCGGCAGACAACTACGGCGCCGAAAACGGCCCTTGTTGTGATCTCATAACAGCTTTCGCTGTAAAAAAGGTAATGTTCTGCGAAGAGTATAATATCAACTGGAGCTTTCACTGGAGTGACATCGTTCAGTGGGGCAAGAGAAGTGGGCTGTCGGTTCCAGTCACTCGAGGTACTGGAAATCCAGGAATCGTAAATGAATTTTGTATTTGAGAATGGTGCGTCTTCGCTGTATCGATGGTCAAATGTCTTTCATACAAACGATATCTTGTAAGGAAGATCATGAATTTATTATAGATTCTCAAAAATTTTATGAAAAGAACAAGGCGAGGCACTTCCTTGCGTTGAAGTCGAAGTCCTAAAACTGCTTTGAGGTATGATAGACAGGTACGTGTGCACAGCACGAAGGAGTAAAACATGCAGCGCGATTTTGAACGAATTCTAATGTATGAAGTTTGTTAGCGCCGTGATCCCATACAGAGCTGGTATAGCCTTGCTTCGAAGGAAGAAAAGTTATGCATTAAAAAGCTTTCTTGATATTCCATAAAAAAAGAGCTTGTGGGGTTCCATGTTACGCAACCACACCGTGGACTAGCATGGTCGCCGTAGTGAAGGCTAAAGAATTAAATTATAAGTATTAAGTTATAAACATTAAACCGAAATAAAATATGACTATTACGTAGTTGCACAACGTCAAAATAAAATGCCAGTTACCGAAGTTCTGTATCAGGTGCCCACAGGTATGAGACCGCAATGGTTTGCAAATAAAACCCCCGACTTTCTGCCCGGTTGGGCAAAGCTATAACCAGTGAAACAACGCAGCGCGTTTCATACGCCATTTAACTAACTGCGATCACTATTGCTGAGTGTGTAAATTTAGCATAGTCGTACTTCCATTATTTTCGCCTGGTGCCGCAGCTGAATAGAAGCGCCGAAACTGTGCGGCTGAATCAGATGAGGAACGTCAGCGTCAGCTAGTAAGGGAGGCTCAAGAGGCTTATGCCATGGTTCAGTCATATCGTTGTTACCTAAGCAATGCGAATAAAAGCACCTTCGTGATGTTCTGTACGTTAGTTTCAATCAACAACACTTTTCACGTTTTCGTTGAAGGCTGACGGTAACCATCAGCCTTAAACGGAAAACGGCGCCAATAGCGCCACTTTAACTACCCACGAAGCAGTCACTAGAATAACATCGAATATACTAGCCGCCTAAGTCGGAGCAATCATTTCTTCCCACACCGGCACCATAGTCAGTCTCCCCAAACCCTGAGCTAGATGAGGATTTTTCTGAGAATGACGTACATTTTGCGATTTAGGAGCCCAACAGCAAGTCTGCAGCAGGTCCAGAAGGGATCTCCAACAAGGCGCTTTGCAACCTAGATGATTAGTCTATCGCTTTTTAAGTAAGTGGATTAATAAAGTTTGCAGAGAAGGCTGCCCTCCTAAGAATTGAAGCACGGCTGCACGGTACTCATTCCCAAAGCTAGAAGACTGTCGAGAATCTCAAACCTAAGGCTCATCTCGCTGACGTCTTGCCTCGGAAAAGTCGGGGAACATGCTATATACTAAACAAGCTACGAGTGCATGTAGAGGAAAATAATCTTTTGTTTGGGCTATTATAGGATCCATGCCGGGTCTTTTCCTCAGGATACTGCGTTCAGAATCAATAAACGTCTTCTTGACCGTAGCACTTGAGACATTAGGGTTATCCTACGTCTAGATGTTGAGAAGGTTTTGATAACAGTTGTCACCAAGCCATCGTCCAGGATGATTCTGTACTTAACCTCATCAGAGTTTCATCCAGTCAGCACAAGCTTTCCTAACAGATAGAGCAGCCGCCCTTAGAATAGCGATCTGCGATCTTGTCTCAGAGCGTCTGGAGCTAAGTGACAAAAGAACACCACAAGGTTGGGTCTTGTCTCCCTTCCTCTTGAATCTGGTCATGGCAAAACTCTCCAAAGTACCTGGTAGCATCCATGGCATTAAGCACACCATTTATGCTGATGACGCCACCTTCCAGAGTGCAGGGGTAGTAACTAGAGGCCCGAATGGGGGAGGCTATCAGCCACAGACCTCGACCCTGCAGGCCTCAAATAGCATTCGCAGAAAGCAGTGCTGCTTTTTAAGGCGAAAGCAATAAACGCCTCATGAAATGTTAAATTTGGCCGCCGGCGTCCCGCGTCTATGGCATCGGCGCCCCACGGCATCCGGAAAAATTATGCAAAAAATCATCATCAACACAAGATTACGTCATCATATGGCATCGTCATGACGTTACATATAGCCAGAATTAGTGACGGCTTTATGACGTGATCATGACGTCACTGTGACGTCACGTCACAAGACGTCATCACAGGACATCGTAGCTTGGTCAACGGTGGACCGATCACGAAGGGAGTGCCAAATCTGATTAGGTGCCTCCGATCCTGGATGCGATGCAAAACCACGTTAGGTGGTGAAAGCTTTTGGAGGGTGGTGGAGCTGGAATAATACATCGACTCAGAAAAAAAAGGAGATGGCTTTGGTTTTTCAGTGGTCTTAGGAGAGTGCGTGAGAGAACCTGTGAGTTTTTACCGAACCTCAAGGGGTGCGTCGTAAACCTAAAGAGTGGCATAAGGACAAAAACCAGTGCATAAAACTTCATGGCAACGAAGGAAATTGCATTCCAGTAGTCGAGTCAGTAATAGTCCAGGGATGAATCATTCAAAGTAACGGATCAAATGAGTTAATGCTACAAAGCCTCACGAGCAAACTCGGCAGTCCTTTACGGATTTTTCATCGCATCATTAACAGGCACAAAGGACGGGTGAGGAAAATGCAATGAGGAACACCAATACCTTCATCCTGTGTCATATAACCTATGTAGCCGCCATGCCAAACTCGAAGAAAGAGGAAGAGAGGCGACTGAACATGGCTTAACATTGACGTAAGGAATGCGGATTTTTTTTACTGATTTACGTCATTTCCACGAGTACCGAAACGACCGAAAATGCCCAAGAGCGGGAGGGGAGTTTTTCCGTTTTTCCTTGAATAAACTTTAGTTGAAAGTTAGCGCTTGTGTTGTCGTGTTCTTCTCCCTTTGTCCCCGTTGTAAGTGCGCGCTATCCAGTGACGATGAGTAATCCTCATTAGGGCATATCTTACTCTGTTGTTAACGTCGATTCCCATACCGAATCGTTGTGTCTAACTTTTCTACTTACACCGTAATAGTCCTACTAGGCGTAAGCTCCGCCACCCTCCAAAAGCTTTCACCACCTAACGTGGTTTTGCATCGCATCCAAGCTTTCCACGTCATCTGAACAATACCATTCAACACCTTATTTCTACTTACCCAACTGCTCGCATTCTTCTGTTCGGTAATTTTAACGACTCTGACATTTGCTGGCAAACATAAGTAATCCTACATTACATGTCATGCACAGGAAAAACATTTCCTTGATATATGTCTCTGGCCTCACACAATTAGTCTCCCAACCAACCTGTCTCTCACGAAGATAAGCAAACATTCTCGAACTCGTATTAACCAATAGCCCCGAGAACCTGTCATGTATTATTTACCTTATTCCTGAGATCGGTGACCACAAAGTCATACATGCTGTATCTTTATTTGCCTCGAGCCAAAAACATATGACTATTAAAACAATTGTTCTCTAGGATAAGGTAACTATAGTGCGTATACGAAGATCTCAGCAAATTTTTCAATCAGTACGAATCTACATTTCACACAGGCTCAATTCATTACAACTGGTTGGTCTTCAAGAACAAAGCAAATCTCCTCTCTGATATGTTTATCGCGAAGATTACATTTCACACTAACCGCAATAAACCATGGTTTTTTCGGCACTTAAAAAAACTTGAAAACAAAAAGAAACGACTTTTTTGCACCGCCAAACGCACCGACAAGCCTACCGCATGAGGAAAATACACCGAAGCTGAAAAATCATATTTACTATCTGTTCGTAAAGCCAAATACTCGTTTTACGATATCGACTTACCTAATCTACTAATAAAGAACTCCAAGCAATTCTGGCAAGTTCTGAACCACACACATCTTTCCGACATTAAACTACGAGCGATCCACACGATGCAGTAACTGACCATGATTGCGTAGAAATGTTTAACAAAGCGTTTGTATCTGTCTTCAATGCTGAAATTGACACGCCCTCACTGTCGGTATCCCTCAACTTAGAGACTTCCATGCCAGCTGTCGCTTTCTTCGAAGAAGGCATTTCATTTATAATTAACGAATTAAAGCTTTCATCAGCTGGTATGGATTCCATGAGCTCGAAACTCCTAAAACATGTGCAATTGACTAGTGCAGCATACTTATGTCTCACCGTTTCAGAGTCACTCACCTCAGGAATTATGCCGGATGACTGGAAAATGGGCAAGGTCGTTCCAGTCTACAAATCAGGTAGCCGAAACTAACATTCGAACTGCCACCGCATTTCATTAACTAATGTGCCTTGTAATATCATGGAACACGTCATCTTCTCACAAATCATCAACATTTTGGACTTAACGAATTTTTTCATCATTCACAGCACGGATTTCGTGAAGGCCCCTCTTGCGGAACTCAGCACAATACGTTCATGACTTGCACAACAATCTCGACTGTAATATCCAGACCGACTCAATCTTTCTTGATTTTGCAAAAGCTTTCAACAAGGATCCTCACTAGCGACTCTTAATTAAACTTTCAATGCTGAAGTTGCATCCTAACATTCGCAGATGGCTTGAAGAGTTCCCAAACTAGCCACTCTCAGTCTGTCCATCTTAACGGCCAGCTGTCTAACCCCCCTCCCCCCCCCCGCCCAGTCACCTCAGGCGTCCACAAAGGTCTGTTCTCTGTCGTCTCCCATTCCTAATATACATTAATGACTTGCCATTGCTTGTTCCCTGTAACATTCGCATACTCGCGGATGACTGTGTAATCTACCGTACTATTACTGATTGTCATGACCATCAGATCCTTCAGAGCGACCTTAACCAAATAATAAACTGGTGTATTATTTGATAATAACTCATCCCCACTAAATGTCCTTCTCTCGTCTTATCAATCCATCTCGTTTTCGCTTAATTATTTCCAATTCATCGATAGAATTAGTAGAACCATCGAAAATCTAGGAGTCACTTTTTGTTCTAATTTATCATGGCGCAACCTATATTACTAATAGCATTTCAGCATGGAATAAAACGCTTGGTTTTCTTACAGTGAACTGAACTAAACCATCCGCCGAGTTTTCAAAAGTGCCTTAAGCCTTTCTATTAACACATACATAGACTTCTTCTCAAAGCAAGGACATCATAACACCCCAGCTGAAATAATGGAGGCTCCACAAACTGCACAAGTAACACGTCAATCTGGTACCAGGGCTGGACGAAATATTCTTGCTTCATTGGAATTTTATGCCGAACAGGACAGAAGTAATGCCAAACGCCATACCAGAGAAATGTAAGATTCCATTGTAGTACACCCCTTCCTTCGAAATGTGCAACCTGTTTATAATCAAGGTAGCAGACTTCCTCGAGCCCAAGCGCTTATTATCGAGGCATCCCACAACACAGACGAATTGGGATTTCTAGACGCGTCACACATATGCGGGAAGCTGTTGTTGCCGGTCACGACCAAGTAAAGAACGCACTCACAGTCTTCACTATGAAATCGGAGTTAGCAGAGCAAGCCGCTATTGCACTTGCGCTTGTAGACAAGATACGCAACAATAAATAGTGATTCTAGGGCTGCCACTTATGCGTTTGTTAACTAAGTGGTAGTACTCCAAATCAGAGCTCTAAAAATTATGACAGGCAACAATATTAGCGTTCATTCTATTGTGTGGTTCCCGGCCCACATGGGCCACTTTCGTGGTGGTCAGCGGAATCTTAATGAATCCGCACACGAACCACGAGGATTCATCGACCGCGGTCTTCCAGGATATGTTGCAGCCTTACCCAGATATATTAGCGATCCGCTCCTAAGTAACAATAAACTAACTAAGCGTTTGTGTCCTCTCCCGGAGTATCCTCTTCCGGAGAAGAGGCTCACTAGATGACAGTCAATTACCTTAAGCACGCTACAAACGGGCTCATATCAATGTGCTTAGATAATGAGACACATCGGCCCAGACTATGACAGCGTTTTAGTGTGTGATAAGTGCGGTGGCATGTTGACTTCACATGCTGTGTGGCTGTGTAACATGCGACAATATCCCAAGCATCAAGGACGAATTGGACAAGTTGCTAAAAAGTAATGTGCTCCAAGATCAACTACAGGCTTTCCAGAAGGCCCGCGAGTGAGCGGAGGCCCTCGGGTACTTTGTCCCAACGTAGGAGGTGCCCTCTGCACACAGCTTTTATCTGGGTGTCCTTCAGGACGCCTTTTTGGGAAATAAAGTTTCACCACCATGACTACTACCGGCAAATACTTGCAGTTGCGGACGCAACTTGCAGCTACAAGTTGCGTAATAGGGAACTTGCATAAGTAAATAATCCTGGACGTGTACTCAGAAACCCATGCTTTCCTTTTATAACTTGTCCTCTGTAAGTTCGTTTAAAGGAAATGCCTATCATGATCGATCTAAGTGTCAGTAGCTTCCAATGTTTACTATTCTCACATACAACGTTAGCTGGTTCCCCAAAAATTGCATATTGAACTCCTGTCGTTCTTTGTGAATGCTGTTGCCTCGCGTAAATCCTCTACCTTGCTGATACCTTTCGCCATCGAATGCACTTACTTGGTCTTCTGCCTGGCTCGCAGCTGTTTACACAACGTGTTGTAAGCGATGGCTTCTAGCCTCGCTGTGTTTGGCAACTCACTTGATGGAGTACACGAGTTACTCCTATTTCCTTCGTTTTCCCTACGTATTCAGAGCAGGTACCGCGGTGGCAATACGGTGAGTGGGCTTTTTCTTCTCCCAACGCAGAGGAGCCGTGGAACATTTCTCACCCTGACACGTGCGGGTTTCAGATAGCGGGCTGGAAATCCGAGCAAGAACGATAGTACCCGCCTTTGCGCCACCGCGAGATTCCAGTGCTCCTTTGCACACGCTACAGGCGCATGATCCATTTTCTTCACTTGGGTGCGAGTCCTTTTCGTTTAGTCTTCACGCTGTACGCGAGGAGCGCCACGTTGCGAGCCCCGCCGGTGTTTGGGCTAGACGTGCTTGACATTTCCTCCTGAGGAGTGTTCCCTTTGTGTCTTTAGTTGAAATCATCTTTGCTTTCCTCACACGGCACTGCATGTGCGTTCTTTAGTGCTTAAGGTCAAAATACTCCACGTGCCTACATGTGATGGGTTGGGGCTCATTCGGTAAGCATTATCAAATCATGAATGGTAATCTACCACTATCCCTCAAGAGGAAGGTATATAACAGCTGCATCTTATCGCAAAGCGCTGTTCTCTGCCAAGATTGTTCCACATTACTTTAGTTTTATGCATATTAATTTTCAGACCTACTCTTCTACTTTCCGTATCCAGTTCAGTAATCATGAGCTGTAATTCGTCTCCCGCGTTACTCATCAATGCAATGTCATCAGCGAATCGTAGGTTACTGAGATACTCTCCATTAACTCTTATCCCTAACTCTTCCCAATCTAGGGCCCTGAAAACCTCTTGTAAACACGCGGTGAATAACCTGTCTACGCCCACTGCAGGCCTTTGCCCTGCAGTGGGCGTAGACAGGCTGATGATGATGATGATGACTCCACGTGCCAGGCGGTAGTTTATTTTTCATCTTGTTTTAGAACTCTGGTGATTGCGCCAGAAAGTTATAGATGAAATCAGCCTATGGAAGCCGGAATTGTGGCAAGTTTACCGCCTACAAGTGGAGACACCAAGAATGCCGCATCAATGAGTTGTTAATATAAAGGTGCGCCAGTAAGCCTGACTCCATGATTTATTTAGTACGACTGTATCCGTAATACCGCGTGTTAAACTGAAGCAGAGTGAGCGTTACTCTAAGTGCTCCTGCACGAGTCCTATATTGACCCCACCTGATGAGTGTATTGGTGAGTCTTGGGTCATATAAGGCCAAACCAAAATCTGCAATTTGTCAGGGTGTCCGAGCGAGTTTCGTTTATTTTGCACTCGGTGCATTGGTGCACCGGTTCTGAAGTCTTGCAGTCGCGCATTATTGTGCTTAGGCACTTTGTCAAGCTCCTTCAGTAGACTACAATGCCGATAACCGTTTAACGGCAGCGCAGTGCAACAGAAGGGAGCATGAAAGTCCACCCAGGACATACGAGGTCAATGTTACCGTAAACTAACGTTCCTCTTAAGGAATCGCTTTACTTTGCTTCATGTTGCCCTATAATGGAACGCTTTGTTTTTGCGCCGGCAAGGGGAATGCATGGTTTACAGCCCTTTTCGTGAGCTGTAGCGATAGAGTTTAAGATTGACGTACGGGATCGTGGATTAACGATGCTGGCATTTTCCCAGCTTCGGGTGAATATGGTCTATTTAAAACCAGAGATAATTCTCTCGAAAAGCCTGCGGCGCAATAAACACCGCTTTACTGTGGAATGACCAGGTACCACTGCTGCTTCTAAGAAATAACACAAGTTTCACGGCGAGATAACTTTATAGCTGCACAGTACAAGGAAAAAAATAATAATGGGGAGGAATGACAACACCCTAATGCCCCGAATCCATTGTACCGTAGGCTAATATCAACAGCAAACACGCAGCGGTATTTGCGATCTACCTTTTTCAACAATTCAATATACTAATTATAGCTAGAAATTCAGCGATAAAGTTTACACGACAGACAATGAAACAAAAAAAAATAACTGAATATTTGAGGTAAAATTTACGATGGCTAGTTTGGTCGCAGACGCTACAATCATCAAAAGATGTAATAAAAGAGAGAACACCTACTTCACATATTTGACAGCGTTATTACACATCGAATGACATCTCATATAACATTTGAGAGTTGAATGTCACTTCTAAAATGCACCCTTTTGCCTAGGCTGTAAAATCTCTTGAAATTTGACACGTTTTCTTGAAGGTGTTGAAATGCGAGAAAGATGCGGGGCTTTCATTGCATTAAAAAACAAAAGTAAACTTAACAACAGCGTCCTGAGCAGAGTAGAGCGTTCAGTAACTCAATCAGCTGCTCCTGAACGCACCTATTAAGAATGACGGATTTACGGTAACGGCAATTTTAGAGGTTAATATTGGTGCAACGTCAATTGTTCTAGTAGTGGTGGCTATCTAATTTTACAAGAAAGCAGTAAACACTACATATGTACTCCTACGATACAGGCGTCGCATCAGATTAACGTCCGTGGTTCCAGCCTTGGCTCCGCTTTTATAGCAGTGTAATAAAGATTAAATTTGTATTCCTATGATTCAGCAAGCTATATTGAACCATTGCTCGACCCCGGAGGAATACATTAACGAAGCTTACGTATGATATTCCCATGATCGCACCGTAAAGTGCACTTAGTCCGCCAGAACGACGCAGTGTCCTCTTCATTTCTTACAGGGCTGGGCGATGGCCTCATGCTGACCGATGATGATGCCAGATTGATTGACAGCCGCTTTGTAGACTAGGCTACGTAGGCGACATACGTCCAGGTAATCTATCCAGGCTTACCAACCTACCTCGACGCCCTATATCTCACCCACGCGAAGGATGACTTCATGTTCCAACATGTCGGCGGCTCTATCGACAGGCAATTTGTCGACGAAATGACTGAGGCATCCACGATGTCCAACAGCTGTACTATATCTCATACTTCACTACACGTGGATCCCTCGTCACCGCGATCACGACGGGATCCATTAACAAGTCATGACCAGCTGTTGGTGCTCACTGACCACGGTGATGATGACCTTGTTCAAGAACTGTCAGGATACTCTTCCACACATGCACACGGGTTCGTGAAACGTACGTGCGTTCTTCATTATGAGGGACAAGTATAAGAACTACATATCAGCTTACCGCTTCTGGCGTTGGTAATACCCACGTTGCCGTTGGCCCCATTACTCAGCTGTAAACCAGTGGTTACATAACACACATGCCGCTCTTCAACATATATGTGTGCGTATCAAATTTTTACAATTCTTTCGCGTCATTTTCTAACGTTTCGCTCAGTAAAATAATTACACCATCTCCCACTCAAGGAAACCATGTGGGGATGCGAAGCAGCGCATGGGTCGACTTAAAGTTTCGTTCATCACGGGCACCTTGCCCGATGTTAACGCGTACTTGCATGTGGAGCAAACCACGAACCCACTCTAGTACCACGGACGTGCTAGTACTGTTGCAGTTACTCGTCCCGAACTCTTGTTGGAGCACGCCACGCGGGTTCATCACGCGTCTGCAGAATCTCGTTGCCCGACGCCACCACGTGATTGCTGAGTGAGTGTAATGGGGAGAGGCCACAGCATCTTACCCAACCCCTCACACAGGGCCGAACGCGCTAGCGCATGCCAGCGCGTTCTGACAAGGACTCAACGCGTTGGTTCATCGCGCGTCTGCAGAATATCGTTCGCCGACGCCATCACATGATTGCTGAGAGAATGTAAGGGGACAGACCACAGCGTGTTACCCAGCACCTTACACAGGCCCAAACGGGCTAGCGTGTGCTAGCACACGTGGTTTTGCCTGCGTTACGCCAAGCTAGCACAGCATATGGCAACCCGGACTCGTAAAGTGCTCTGCTCGTATCATGACCAAGGCAGTCGAAGAACAAGACGAAAAAGTCTTCTCCTTGGCGCGAGCGCGCGCTCTGCACGTATCATCATCAAGACGGTCGAAGAATAAGAAGAAGGAGACTTCTCCTTGGCGCGAGCGCGCGCTCCATATGTTACAGATGACTATGGTAGGTTTTAGAAAGCGGACGGTCACCAATGAAACTACGGACAAAGCCCAGCGCGAAGCTGTTTCGCATCTAATACGCCACAGTCACCTTCCCGCCGCATGCTTCGCACAACGTCGACTCCCACGGTACGTGGGATTAGCGAAATGTTTTCCAAACCATTTTATAGACCTGGCGTGGCTCTGTGGTAGAACACCTGATTGCCACGCAGAATGCTTGGGTTCGATTCCTGCTGGGATCCCAATTTTCATTCTTTTCATTCGTCGTGTCAACGCTGCCGATATCAATTTTTCCACCCTCGCATTTAAGTCATGAATGTCTGTTCCCGCCGTCCCTGGGTATATATAAACTGTCAATCACCTGTGGCGCACACCCGTACACCGCGGCCCGTGGTAAATGGGTATGTGCCACACGTGTCTAGACGAAAGGGTTTGACGACGTACGCGACAGGAATTTCACGTTATTCATGTCATGACCATACAGTCATATTCGTCAAATCATGTTACCCTACCATGCCAATTTTGGTCTACACCAAGGTAAGGAGGCGATCATGAGAGCACCGAGTCGTAGGCGGCTAGATAGATAGATAGATAGATAGATAGATAGATAGATAGATAGATAGAAACGCTCAAATTGCCAAAGATTTGGTAAGAAATGCTTCGCATTTAATAAGTAAGAAGGACAAAAAGTGCCTTTGCGCAGTAATTTGGCCTCAGGAATACAAGTATATACCAACTAGATCGAAATAAAGTTTTATTTTAATGCCGAGAATCGACGGCCGCAGGGAACGTGAGCCGTGGCTTCATGTGCCACGGCCAAGCGCCCTCCTTATTTCTTTCTCTTGAGGTCGCGCACTGTCTGGTGTTTTTCACCACCCAAAGGGAGGAGCTGCTGGGCCTTGGGACAACGCGAGCTCAAGAATACGAGAGTGGCTTGCGTTCTGCGCATGCGTCCTGGCTGCTCGCTAATTTCCTGGGTCCCCAATTCTAAAAGTCTCTAGTGCTTCGCCAGAGTTGGGATGTGCGCCTCCGATTTGTACTTTGACATACAGGGCGTGGTCGACCGTGCTCATGCGATTATCTCTTGAGTTTGCATTAAAGCTATAGACCGAACGAAGATCACTTTGTTCGCCGCAGCGGCTGCGTTTGCGAAAGAAATGAGCTGCTAGCTTGAAGAGCCAAAGTAGGGGTAGTTGAAGTAACAACTATGTCAACTCGCACTCGTGCGATCTATACCTTCTCCGTTCTTTTTTATCTATACAAGCTCCGTTCTTTTCGTGCGTTCTTTGTGTTTGAGCAGCGCGCTGCAAGTGTCGAGCTGTGACAGTTGTTGGTTCAACTCGCCCTGTGTGCGTTCGTTTCCTGCGTCATCAGTACTTGAGCAGCGCGCAGCAAGTTTCTAGCTGCTTGCCGTTCTCTCTATTACATGCCAATTTCTTGCCATCGCAGTCATTGCTTCGCCCTTGAGGTAAACTGTGACATTTTTTACTAATGAATTCAAATATTTGATTGTTTTTGGTCGATTAATCCTTCGACACCCACTTAAGAGGCATATGCAGATCAGCAACCATCATCAAAAATTGCGGGCAGTTTGCACTAAGTAGCGCAAAACTGGCACAGCGAAGCGCGGGTCCGTCGCCGCTCGTACTCCCCGTAGGCCGAGATGTTCAGCTTCCAGATGCGCGGCTTCCTCCCCGAGAGTACGCAGCCAGCCTATGCACTATAGAACGAAGGTTGCGCGCGATGGCTCCATCGGTGGGCGTGGTTTCGTCAGGTGGTGCGGTAACTGGTAGCTAGACGACGCGATGCTTGCGTTCTCTTTCCTGCTGTTTTTTTTCCTCTCAGCATTTCTTTTTTCTCTTTCGCTTGATGTACTCTATGTCTCTCTTTTCCTTTCTGAATTCCTTTCGCTGCATTTCTCTCTTTCTCGTTCTTTCTGTGCCACGCTTTGCTCTCTCCCCTACTCTTTTTTCTCCTCTTCACCGTCCCATATCTCCTCCTCACGATAACGTCCCTTTTCCACACCCTTGCTACGCTATACTACAAATAGTTATGCTACGCTCTGCTAGCGTGCCTGGATGGCTGAACCGGCAATAAAGAAGAAAAAAAGCCTGGATGGCTGAGCTGTTAGGACGATCGCATTCGGATCGAAGTTACGCGGGTTCGAATCCCACCTCGTGAAGCACATTTTTTTCGGTGAGAATCTTTCTTTTTTTCTTTCCTTATAATCTTTCTTTCCGTCTTTCTGTTTCTTTCTTTCCTTCTTTCTTTTTTTTCTTTCTTTCTTTCTTTCTCTCTCTCTCTCTATCTCTCTCTGTACTCGTTCTCAGGTAGCCGAACATTGGCACAAAGCCGTTCAGATAATGATTGTCTTCTGCGATTGACTCACAAGGAGTGATTTGCTAAACAGCTTGGCTGGCAATATTTGCCCTTTATGTGCATGCTTTTTACAGAGCATTATATAGGGAAACTGTAGTCATCGTCAGCGTTCACTTAGTGCCGTGATATCGCACAAGCAGAATGTTGTTTTATATTATCGTTACATATTTCTTCACTCATTTTTCTGATTGGCCCGTTCAAGACCATTGTGTGTGAAAATCACCTCTCCGTATTTTACAGCATCATTTCTTCCAGTCGCATTATGGTTCACTTGTCAAAAGCTCGCATTAGCCGCAATATTATTATCGCGACATATTAGTAAATTAGTTTCCCTATATGTGGCGGCAACATTTTGGGCGTTAAGAGCTATATATTTCCTTATACCCGTAACATTGGCACGTGGTTGTAACATCGGAGTTTATTGTAATATCATTGTTACTTGCAAAATATTTTCCTGCTAAAGCACTAAGTGCTCAAGGCCGGGTTTATCTTTTCAATCCGTCTGTACCTCCATTTTGTATGCCAAACTTCACCTCGCTGATGACGATCTCTGATGTCACCGTTATTTTAACAGTGGAGCGGTTTAAGCCAGCCGTAATCTTTCCAACGCGAACAAAAAAAGAAGAACTGCTTGCCGCAATGACGTCAGCGCGCATTGCCTAGGAACCAGTTGCACAGCTGTGCGCCTCCTTCGCTATCTCATACACTGCGTGCGACCGCTGGTTTGCGCCAGAAGTGACGCCACGACCAACTGCGCGTGCGCTCCATCGTTACGCATAAAGCCGGGGATACCGAAGAAAGTTCGCACTGCCGGTGAGGAAGCTGCTCATCGGGAATCGCGGCGTTCTGCTAAGCGTGACTGCTCGACTGGACTCGTTTAAGCTAACACACGGAGTAGTAGTGCCGAAACGGTGAAAGGTGACTGTCTTGGACTCGACTGGAACTTGGCATCACTTCGTATGGCCAAGGCCACCAGAAACTGAGCAGCTCTGCTCTGCCTTAGCCACTAGTGCAAGCTACGACCAGATATTTCTATTGAAGTCGCCAGGGCACCTCGTCATCGCGATCTTCGCCACTGCACGAGCCTAAGAGGAAAGAAACTAAATCATTGACGGTGAATCTGAGTGTACGTGAGAGTCCACTGAAGTAAGGAATGAGCTGGGATGTGCATTTATCAGTCTGACAATTTATTTCAACACCATAAGCCACCGCATATTACATCTTATACATTAGTCAATTCAGATGTCTGGTACTCCAACAAGCTTCAATATAGACTACTTCAGTGACGGATATTACATGACACTGGTTTCCAGTCTGAATGACCCAGAAGCCTAGTGATCAGTTTTAGGGTCATTCTTAATTTTTTGCGTATTGTCGGATATTTACCTACTCTTTTTTATAAGCGACATTATATAAATTATTCTGACGACATGATAACTTTTCCGACATTTATTCAGTCGCCACGCTGCAGTCTGCAATCCTGACGCCCACCTAATATTCACATTCACTGTCAAAGCGGACATCTGCACATTAATCCCACTTAACCTAATTTATAGTGGTTTCTTTCTCATGAACTTCAATTGACGTCCCACCTTCCGTGCAAATCAGCGACTACGTGATAGATTTATAACGAACCACGGTTTGTTGGCGCCACAGAAGTACTGAACTGAAATTTCCTACAAGTATGCCCGGTTGCTTGCGAAAAAAAAAGTGTATTTGGCATCCACGTTATCCTCATGACCCAAACTCTTTTTTCCAACTCACACTGGTCCACGTTTTTATTTCGCTTATATCCACAGTTACATTTTGTATTGCGTGTTGTCGTGGTCAGACACGTCTTAGCTCTTTCCGGCCCGGTGGTCACCCATTGCAACCACCTTTTCTTCATTTTTTTTCTCTTGAAGCACACGAGCCCCTCGCGTCGAATTTTGCACGGCACATTTCTAAAGCTTTCAACATAGTGACAGAGATGATGCCACTTCGTTTGGGCTTCATCGTTACGGGTTACGTCTGCTTTCATCCGGCTGCCGTAGTCTTCAAGACGCGCTACACGATGGACGCGAGATATTTTTAAAGATAAGAAAGTATGTCCGGTTTCTATTAAGTTGATAGCTTAGGACAACACGTTGTATAAGTAGCTAATACGAAGGAATCCAGAAATTAAGAGCTGTACTCAGTCAGAACAGAGCACTGTGTCGCTAAAGTTGGTGGTCACCTAGAGTGGCCATTGTGCATGAAGGGTCTTAGAAGGCTGGCGATTTATTATTTTTTATTGGAGCTTAGAGAAGTAGTTTTGCGAAATACTTTATTGAGCCTTCAAGATTGAGATGGATGTGGGGTATATAGAATGTCCACGTGCTGCTGCAAGGAAGAAAGGAATGTTTTGCAGCCTTCCACCAAAACTGACTTGTAGACCTTTACTGCATGGTGGTAACCTGAGATGACCACATCATATCTTTTGAACTAATGGTGCCAATCTTTTTTTTTTTTGCTTGTGAGAAAATCATTTTCTCAAAAAGAATTCACGGTTTTTTGCATGAAACTTTGTTTCCTGCCAAAAATGTAGTCCTGTGCATGAAAGAGATAAGCACATACTGAACACCTGGAAAGTTATCATGACCAATGTGCCAGACCTTCAACCACACTGATTTTTCCTACAGGTCGTGTTTCCTGAATTTTATCACGTTACATGAATTATTGCTCCTGAAATGATCTACTATTGCGTAAGGGCTCATCTGAATCAACGTCTACATTTTTAAGTATCGCTCGAGAATGCATTTTTAACAAAGGTGCCCAGTTGTCCCAACAAAAAAAATCTTTTTCTGCCATTGGGACCAATTATGGCAAGTTCATGGCCATCTTCTCTGGCAGAGAAGTATAAAATTTATTATTCTGCCATATAAAATCACACTGGTCATTCTCCGCGCAGAGCAAGAAATTAAAACTGGCATGCGCAAAATTACAAAACACGGACACAGTAAGACCAACACAGACAGGCGCAACTGCGTCCCTCTATGTAATTTTGGTCTTACTGCGTCTCTCTTTTGTAATTTTGCGCACACCAGCTTCAATTTGAAGTATGAACCAACTCTTCCAGCTACAAGTTTTATTTAGCAAGAAATATTTTAACGCGAGTGCGTTACAGAGTTTATTTTTCAGAAATACAGGTGTCGGTGTCGCCGTCGGCGTCGTTGGTTGTGAATGAAAAATCAGCGTTGCCCATGAGCGAAAACTATATGATGATGATTGCGGGGTTTTACGGCCCCGAAAACTACGGTATCTTTATGAGGGATGCCGCAGTGGAGGTCTCTGGAAATTTCGAATACCTGGTATTTTTTAACGTGTACCCAAGTCTAATTACACGGGCCTCAAGCATTTTCGCTTGCGTCGAAAACGCGGCCGCCACTGCCGGGACTCTCTCCCACCACCTTGGGGAGCGAAAAATTCTAGACAGATGGAAATAAATAAATGATAAAGATGTACTGTCAGAGTGGCAATTGAACCCAGGACTTCTGGGTGGTAAGCAGTTTTCTCGCCGACGCTAACACAGACGCCGACACTGTAAATTTACGAAACGATCTATCGCATTCAAAGCTAGTTTTCTTGGTCTCCTACCTGCTGCGGTCACTGTAAACAAACGCATGAGCACCTTTAATGAAAACAAACAAATAGCAATGTATATTCAAGGCACCGCTTAGGAGGGCCTCTTTAGGCTCGCCTCTTAATGTTCACTCGACCGAGGTATCATCTCTCCGCTGCACTGCGCGACGGCACCGACGCCCCACGCGGGCTCTCACCACCTCGCATCTTATCGCACTCACTCCGGCCACAATACGCTTCACTTAGCCGAGCGTACTTGATCACGGCGGACTCCTCATCGACCGAGGCTGCAATAATTGCTCTTCTGCTTCAGGCATCAATATCCCCGCTGCTGAGTGGAAGCGCCATTTCCCGAATGATCCACGGTTCCTGCTGCGTACAAAGACAAAGCCCTCCGATCCAGAAAAGCAATTCAGAAGGGATGCGTCATAAAAGTGACGTTATTGGTAGAACTAGTCACTGAACAATAGCAGGTAAGAAAGCACGTCGGCTTGATGTAGCTATAGATTACACATTCAAGATCGAACAACAGAGCGCCAAGAAGAGTTCAGCAGATCTTCACAATGAAGCGCCACGACAAAACTCGTCATAGAAGTAGCGCTGTGGAATCTTTCTAGAATTTGTCATTATTTGGCTGAGAATGAGCCTGCGTCACATAACATCTATTCCTGCAAAACACGTTCACCACCCGAGTGGCTGTATGCAAAACAGTTCACCACATCGGGCTGGCCGTCTATTTTCCCTTTCTTATATCTCTTGCTATGTGCTTATCCTGATTTGGTGGAAAGCATTTTAGCAGCGGGGCTGTTTCAGCTTTTCGTGGCGCCTGGTAGTGCGCAGAGAAATTATCATCATTATGAACCGGCACGCTCTCTCCGTCCTCGTCTTCCTCTTCTTCATCTTCCGCTTCGCTACCAGAAGCACGTGCGCCGATTTCTCTGGCGTGGGAAACCATAAACTCTGATGGGCGAAAGAACGAGTGCACAGACATAGAAATAAAGAGCGAAACACTTAAAAACAGGGAAAGAAAGAGAAAGATAGAAAGAGAAAAGGGAAAGAAAGCATACCACAGCCACGCGTAGTACACCATGGAGATGGGAAAGGGAAATGAGGGTGATCAGTAGTGAGAGAAGGACGGGGAGAGGGCGAGGCATATAATAGCCATTTTTAGCCCTGTATATGAATGCGTGGGAAAGAGAAGTGAGGATGATGAGGAGGGAAAGAATAAGGGGAAATGGGGAGCATAGCAGCGTAGTCATGTACAGCATAGCATAGCAAGGGGAAGCCATGTACAGTACAGTATATGAATGGGTGCGAAAAGGAAATAAGGGTGAGGAGGACGAAAAGGAGGAGGGGAAAGGGTGAAGCGTAGCATAGATCTGTATAGTATAATATAGCAAGGGATGGGAAAGAGAATTGAGGGTAAGAAATAAGTAAATGAGGATGGAAGGCCACCAGCTCCGCGGATCCCTGTCTTCACACCACTAGTGTGTAGTTTTTAAATGCGAACGCATTTCTTAGCGAACCTTTGGCACCTTGACCGTTTCTATCTAGGTATGTGTCTATCCACCTATCTATCTATCTAGCCGATTATGTCTGGCTGCTCTCACGATCGCCTCGTTAACTTCGTGTAGACCAAAATCGGTATCAGAGGGTAAGCGTATTTGACGAATATGACTCTCGGGTCATACCATGAATAACGTGAAAATCCTGTCGCGTACGTTGTCAAACCCTTTCCTCCCGACTAGTGTGGCACATACCCGTTTACCATGGGCCGCAGTGTACGGGTATGCGCCACAGGTGACTGACAGTTTATATCTACCCAGCAACGGGAAAACAGACAGTGGCAATTTAAATGCGAGAGCGTTATGAAAAACCGACGTCGGCAGCGTTGACCTGACCCCCCCCCGAATGGAAATAATAGAAATTAGGATCTCAGCAGGAATCGAACCCAAGCATTCTGCGTGGCAATCTGGCATTCCACCACAGAGCCACCCCAGGTCTGTAATCCCGTCTGGAAAAACAGCCTATGCAGACGTAATGTCGCTGCAACGTCAATTGTGGTTGCGGTTCTGGCTATCTCATTTTACAAGAAAGCAATAAACACTACATATGTAACCCTACGATACAGGCGTCATATCAGATTAACGTATGTGGTTGCAGTGTTGGCTCAGCTCTCCGAACAGTATAATAAGCATTACATTTGTATTCTTATGGCACAGCGTGCTATATTAAAACATTGCTCGACCCTGGAGGAATACATTAACGAAGTTACGTGTATGATATTCATATGATTGCACCAGTAAAGTGCACTTAGTTTCGATAATACTGACGTATGTACTCTAACGTGAGGGCTGACGTTGCGTCGCACCATAAGTTACGCTATAAATGCCAGTGTTGTCGGCGTGCCTGGTAAGCCCACGATGTGCACACAACTACTATGCTTACAAAAAGACATCGATGCACTTTGTCTCTCTTGGCTCAAAGCCAAAAGATACAGCATAGAAGTACTGGCTTACTGCTCTGCATGAAGCCGATACCCACAAGGCGTGGGATCTGCCGAATTTTCTTTCTTCTATTCGAAATCCTTACCTTCACTAGCGAATTTTTCTTGAAATGCGACGTTCTTCCAATGAAACGTTAGTCGAATATTGGTAATGCCATTGCTGTTTTAAGTGGCCTCATTTTAAAGTCAACTGTTTCGTATTACTTGTTATTCAGCCTCTCTCAGAATGCAGCGACTAAAGCGAGTAGCTTTAGTTGGCCTGCTCGTATAGTACGTATATATGAGAGAAAAAAGAAGAGATTTTATGTCTAAAAGTGCGCCGCGGACAGGGAGCGGTTATCTGGTTGATGAATGAAAGCCTATGAAACTTTAGAATACGCAGCGCTTAATGAACACAAAAACATGGGGTGAGAGAACGAAGACGGGTGCTGAAACGAGGACAGCGCACGTCCTCGTAATCGCCCCATGTGTTCATGTTCATTAAGCGCTTTGACATTCTAATAGATCCGTACCAACGAGCCCGCCTCAGAACCCTCTTAAGTCACTTATGAAATAGTTTCGCAGCACTTTTGCGAGCTCGATATGGGTGCGAAGCTTGGAGTCAGAGACAGCAATTGATCGTGGCCAATCTCGAAGCAGCACTCTCAATTGTCGTATCAGGGAAATGCCTTTGTGTGGTCTTGTTGTCTCATATGCGCGGTTGTTTGTTTTCAATACGACCAATTTAACACATGCTGGATAAGAGATCGCTTGGATGTACTGTTTGAGGCCCGTGTAATTATATTTAGGTGCTCGTTAAACAACCACAGGTGGTCTAAATTTCCGGAGGTCTTCACTACGGCGTCGCTCATAGTCGTAGTGCGGTTTTTGGGAAGTTAAACCCCATATATTATTATTATTGGATGTACCGTTCATGTTGAATCTTTTTCATCAAGATGAATACACACAGAGGATACTGGTCGCTAAGAAAGAACCATTTTAATGTGTAGCCTATCTTTAAATAGTACGCCTAATTTAGAAGGAATATGTGCCATACCAGTACAGCTAGAAGTCTTTTTTCGATAAGCACGCCACGTTTGGGCTGTGTCTATAATGACGCTCCTAAAAACGGGCAGTTAGCGTCTCGTAAGGCGCTTTGAGGTATGACACGGACCGAATAAACACGAACACGAAAGGCAACGCAGGATAATGCGCAACACCAATACATGAAACGATGATGTTTGGCGCATAACGTGCGGTGTCTGTCAGTATTTCCTTCGGGCACGTGTT